>NC_056736.1:465079362-465096862 GCF_019279795.1 Protopterus annectens
TCTATGTCCTCTTGTGAGTGTGGCTGTGGTGACCTAGATACTGGTGGGGGGCTGTATATCCCTTCCCTTTGCTGATCCTGCTGCACAGGATCATATTGTGTAGCATGGCACATACTGTGAATATCTGTGCACATGTGGCTGGAGTGTACTGCAGGGCTGCACCAGATATATCGAGGCATCGGAACCATGACTTCAGAAGTCCAAACACATGCTCTCTGATGTTCCTAGTTTGTGTGTGCCTCATTATGGCATTCTTCCGTAGGTGTGTGCACATTTCTGATGGGTGTCATCTTCCACACTTCCAGTGCATAGCCAGCATCCCCCAGTAAATGACCATGTGGGTTGTCCCCCCCAGCAAACATCTGGTACAGCTGTGATGCATGCCAGATATGGGAGTCATTATAACTGCCAGGGCTGCGAGCACACACAATCATGATAATGCCCTGGGCATTTCACATGACCTGGTAGTTGATGGAGTGGTACCCCTTGTGGTTGACATAAAGTCTACCGTCCTCACCTAGTGGTGACTTGATGTGTATGTGAGTGCAATCTATGGCCCCCAGTACCTCAGGGTAGTGTACTACATGGTAGAAGTGTTGCATATTGCTGGCCCTCACCTCAGGGGTGTGAGGAGATGAAATGTGCTCACTGGCATGTGGTAGCATGTCATCCAGGAACTGGTGGAGTACCCTGGATGCTGATGCCTGTGAGACCCCCATCATGTCCCCAGTTGGTCTTTGAAAGGTGTAGATCAGAGCACATTTATGTACCTTTAAGAAGCATTTCCAGATATAGCACATTCATATAAATAGCAAGCATGTGCAGGCAGCAGTGCCATTTTGAGAGAACAGCCAGAATGTTAATATGGATGAGTGTGTTAGTGAGTCTGTTTATAAGTTTATTTAAGTTTAAGTTACAAAGCCTCATTTATGATGTGTTTGTGTGTAATAAAGCTGCTTGAACAGAACCCACCAATGTTCATTTGTTTTATCCTTACCAGGCGAGTGACATGGTGTCAGAACTGGGATTAAGAGAGCTACTTCTTCAAGCCATGATGTGCAGAGTTGAAGGGGAAGGCAGACTAAGCAGGTTGAGTGAAACAGAGCACAGACAAATGAAAAAAGCCCAGAAACAAGCTAAAAAGTAAAGAAAACTACAAATATGATTTATTTGGCAAAGAAAATGAAATGGCGCATTTATAAGGCACAAAACACATTATTAATCAAATGAGTAGGACAAAACATATTATTATACAAATGAAAGACACAAAACATATTTATTAATTAAAGAAAATATTTGAAACCACAATATTTGATGAAAATAGCAAAACTATTCATATTGGTCTCAGAATTACCTTTGGTTTGCATAATGATCATCTTTAAAGTAAAATGGCACAGTGGTGAAGCAGTAGCATTGTCACTTCACAGCAAGAGGTTCTCCAGTTCAATTCTCTGCTGGAGTGCCTTCTGTGCAGAGTCTACATGTCCTCCCTGTATTCGTGTGGGTTTCCTCCAGGTGCTTCGGTTTCCTCCCACATTACAAAGACATGTGTCTGGAATGTTTCTCCCCAGGCCTCTGATGAAAATTGGCTTTGTTCCAATTCGGACTTTCCTGGTTAACAAATGTTAAATAAATAAATAAATAAATAAAAACAGGCACAAAAAAGTACAATGAGCATGATAAGAGAATAAAAGGGCATAACAAGTGCAATAAAAGGGCAAATTAAGCTTAAAGAGCAAGGCAACTGCATGTTTTTTAGTAAAATACTGTGCTTGGACACAAACTACTATTTCACATTGACCAAAGCCATTCAAAGCATAACTAGAGTTGTTCGAAGTATCTCCTTGTGTGTGAAGTGTTTGCAGAGTGTGTGCTTTATTATGGTGCAATTATTTCAAAGAGTTTGCTGTGAGCAAAGTACAGCTATATTGCAAAGTGAAGTCAAAGTACAACCATTTCAAAAAGTTTCTTGTGCTGTGTGCATTTATTCGCAGAAAACATCCATTGAGTGTTTCTTACACTGTACAGAGTTATTTCACAAAGTACAGCCATTTTGAAAGGTTCTTGTGCTGTGTACAGTTTATTTGCAAAGTGCATTCATCTCAAAGTGTTTCTAACCCTGAGCTTTTCCCATTGTGTACAATTATTCTCAAAGTATAGTAATTTAGAAGTATTTCTTACACTGATAAGGAGTGGTTTTACAAAGTACAGTAATTTCAGAGTGTTCTTGTGCTACGAGATTCATTTGGCAAAGTACAGTTATTTCAAAGAGTTTGTTGTGCTATCGGGCTTAATTATAAGCACTGGCATATATATTTATGTGTGCATGTTCATACATTATTTCAAGCACCTTCACTACTGTGTGTTGATATGGCAGAGGTATTTTGCAGACCAAGTCTTCTTGTGTTTGATCATAATATAGCAGAGAACTGGAGAGTATTCGAGCAGGAATACGATATTTTCAGACAAGCAGCTTTTCCTGACAAAGATGCATGTACAAGGGCATTCATTTTACTTAACTTAGCTGGGTCAGAAGCACTGAAAGAAAGGATTCGTTTGTGTATATACCAGATGTATATGCAGTAGAAGTGGCACACCATCATATTGTGGTCCTGGGTGAATCAAGTGAAGATCCTGAGTGCTTAAAATGTAAATTAAGAGAAATGTGCAAGCCCCAGACAAATGTTACATTAGAGAGGCCAAAAGCCAGGTGAAATTTTTGCAGCTTATTTCACTGACTTGAAAAATAAATCTAAAACGTGCAGATATGGTGACTTGAAAGATGAGTTAATAAAGGACAGGCTTGTGTGTGGTGTTAATAGTGCTGCAATGAGAAAGATTTTGCTTTGTGACAGTAATTTAACATTGAGTAAAGCCATAGAGATTTGTAAATCCATGAGCTCATAGAAAGGCACCACAAGTATTCTTGCAAGTGATAAGAGCATGGTTTCAGCAGCCTCTAGAGCAAACACAGACAGCATGAAACACGTGACAAGCAGAAGCAGGCCTAAGCACATGGCAGCTGCAACCTCTGTGGGTGTGGCAGGGAGAACCAGGAGTTTTCTAGCAAGTTCCAAGACTAGCTCAGGAAAAAGTGCATGCTCAATACAGTATAAGGCTGAGTCAGCAAAACCCAAGCCAAGTCTTTTTGTTAACTGTCATAATTGTGTAGCCAATCATGAGTCTAAAAGAGAGAAGTGCTTAGCATATGGTCAGCAATGCCACAAGTGTAAAACATTGAATAATTTTCAAAAGTTTTGTAATCAAGCAAGCATCATTCAGTTATTAAGAAAGATCACTCAAAAAAGCAGGTTGATCATGTACAGAGCTGCAGCCCTACTTTCTGTGTAGATGGTGTATCAGTGGTCGGTGAAAAGGTTAATGCAGTAGATTTATTGGCAAAGAATGAAGTATTTTGTACTGTCCTAATCAATGGTAAACCCACAGAGCTCAGTGTAGACTCTTTGGTTCAAAGTGTAATGTAATGTCTGGTGAGCAACTTCATTTGATCAATTGTGTGAAGCTTGTTGCTTACGGAGGTAAAGAGATTCAAACCGAAGGCTATAGTGCTTTCATCCTATTCGGCTAGGAAGTTACAGCTTGCAATTTTATGTAGTCTAAAGACTTGTGTAGCTATTATTAGGTCTCAGAGACGGTGTAAGAATGAAACTGCTTTCTTTTCCCAAAGAAGTACATCATATAAGCACATGTCCTAGTTCCAATTCCAGTGATGCTATTTTCTCAGAGTATGCTGATGTGTTCAACGACAAACTAGGCAAACTTCCAGTTGTGTACTCGATGAAGTTAGACCCAGAAGTCAGTCCAGTGGTCAGACCAGCAAGAAGACTTCCAATTGCTATGCTGGACAAAGTAAAGTTCCAGTTAGGCAAAATGGTGCAGCAAGGTGTGATTTGTCCAGTCATAGAACCAACTGAGTGGGTATCGTCCATGGCAGCTGCTCATAAGAAATATTAAGATGAAATCAAAATATGCATTGACCCAAGAGACTTGAACAAGGCATTAAAAAGACCTCATCATCCTATGCATACAGTCAAGGAGATTGCAACCCTCATGCCAAATGCCATTTTTTTTCTGTCTTAGATGCAAAGAGTTAATTTTGTCATGTAATGCTAGATCGCAAATCTTCACTACTGACTACATTCAGTACCCCATTTGGTAGATACATATTCCTCAGGATATCTTTTGGAATAAGTTCTGCCAGTGAAGTCTTTCAGCATGCAATGGAGCAATTTTTTTTCAGTTTACCTGTGTGCAATATTAGTTGATGATTTACTGGTTGGAGGTAATGCTGAAGCAGAGCATGACAGAAACGTCAGGAAAGTTCCGGACAGAGCACGTGAAGTGAATTTAAAGCTCACTCCTCTGAAGTGCAAATTCAGACTACCAGAAATTACTCATGTAGATCATTTATTTACCAATACAGGCTTATGACCAGATCCTTCTAAACAAGCAGACATTCTTGAGATGCCTGCTACAGACAATGTCCAAGCCTTACAGCATTTTCTTGGTATGGTTAACTATTTGGGCAAATGTATCCCTGACTTTAGTGAGTTATCAGCACCATTAAGAGAACTGACATGCAAGAAATGTAGCCTGGTCATGGTTAGAACAACACCAGAGAGCATTTGACAACCTCAAACAGCAAATTGCTAACCCGCCTACATTAAGATACTATGATGTCCACAAACCAGTAGTTATTTTCTGTGATGTTTCAAAGTTCGGTCTTGGTGCAGTTATTCTTCAAGAGGGCAGACCTTTTGCCTATGCCTCTAGAACTTTTACTGAAACAGAGATGCAGTATGCTCAAGTTGAGAAGGAACTTTTGGCAGTTGTGTTTGCATGTTCGAAGTTCCATGATTATATTTATGGCCATAGAAACTGACCATCAACCTCTAGTAACTATTTTAAAGAAGCCTATGCATTCCACTCTAGCAAGACTACAAAGAATGATACTGAAATTGCAACAGTACAATTTCAAAATGGTTTATACAAAAGGTAAACGTCTTTATCTGGCTGATACTTTATCCAGATTGCCCTTAAACACTATGGAACAGCTTGATGCAGAGAATTTTGATTTGGATGTTATGGAAGTGCAGAATTTTTCTACCACAAGACTTGATGAGCTAAGAGATTATAGAAAGACTAATCCAAATTTGCAAAAGCTCAACCACTACATTAATGTAGGATGGCTGTCAAAGCAATCCTGTGTACCACAAGTACAACCTTACTTTCCATCCAGAGATGAGATGGTGATGGAAGATGGTATCATTTTCAAAGGTCCAAAGTTATTGTTTCTACTTCCTTATAGTGTGAATGCATTCATATTTTGCATTGTGGCCACCCAGGTTCTGATTCTACCAAAAGACGGGTGAGAGGACTAGTATTTTGTCCTTCTCTAGCAAAAGACATTGATAAAGTACTTTCTTCTTGTTCAGTGTGCAACAGTACTGAGCTGCATTTGCAAAACAAGCCACTTCAGCTAAGCCAAATTCCTGAACTAACTTGTCAACAGTACCAGCTGACATATTTGAGTGGAACAGTCAACATTACTTAGTTTTGGCAGATTCTTATTCAAACTGGTTTGAAATTAATTTGTTAACTAACCTAATGTCCAGTGCTGTTATTACTAAGATGAAACATCATTTCTCAGTCCATGGTTATTTCTGACAATGGTTCTCTGTCTACCACTCACTTGTTTCAGAGATTTGCTAAAGAGTGGTACTTTATCCATGTTACTAGCAGTCCCTGAATATTCACAGTCAAACGGCCTTGCTGAACATGCAGTACAGAGTGAAAAGCAATTACTGGAGAGGTCAAAGCATGACAATACTAATATCTTCTTGAATTTACTTAATCTCAGAAATACATCCCATGACAATCTACTTGGCTTGCCTGCTCAGAGACTTTTATCTAGGCAAACCAGAACAACCTTGCCTATCAGTTGTAGTTTGTTGTTGCCTAATGCTAAAAACAACAGAGCAATTAAAGCCCAACTTTTCAAAAAGCATTCTTCTCAGAAGTCCAGCTATGATTTCCTCATCCATTGAAAGAAGGAGAGACAGTGAGGATGCAAATGACGAAAGCTTTGATCGAATTGGTCAAGTGAGAGGCATATGTACCAAGTCAAGATCCTACTTAGTGGAATCTAAGGGTATAGAGTGCAGGAGAAACTGCAGACATCATCTTCCTGTATCAGAAATGATATCACAACATCGTACTTGTGATACATACTCTAGATCTCAGAGCAACCCTGACGATGTTAATATCGAAGAACATGTTTCAGTATCCATTTCCATTCCTGATGATGTTCCAGATGTCCCCAAAGTTGAACATTCCTTGCTAGATCCAATTCTGACATTTATGTTATATGGTGAGGTGTAAAATACACAGCAACTTGGACATTATTTTTTTATAAGTGTCTAATTTTGTATGATTGCATGTCAAATGATTAGTTATGTATAATTGCATGTCAAAGATCATTTCTATAAATTACATGTCATTGAATACTGTCATTACATATATGATTCATTTCTCAAAGAGGGAGGATGTAGATCAGAGCATGTGTATGTACCTTTAAGAACCATTTCCAGATGTAGCACATGCATATAAATACAGAGTATGTGCAGGCAGAAGTGCCATTTTGAGGGAACAGACAAAATGTTAACATGTATGAGAGTGGTAGTCAATCTGTTTATAAGTTTATTTAAGTTTAAGTTATAAAGCCTCATTTCTGATGTGTTTGTGTGTAATAAAGCTACTTGAGCAGAACCCACAAATGTTTGTCTGTTTTATCCTGACTAGACGAGCAACAGAATGTACCTGTAGCTAGTATCCTATGGGCTACACATACCTTTGTTTCCACTGGGATGGGTTCCCCTCTGTTGGCTCTGACTGTTCTTGTAGCATGTCTGTGTCCGCCCTGTAGCATTCTAGACTCTCCAGCTCATGTAGTTCCTGGAAGGTTACTCTGGGCCTGAACACTCTTCTCCTTCTCAGTCTAGGCCTATAGTCAGCAGCAGCAGCAGCACTGATCTCAGCATCTAGCACATACATTTGTAGCAGACCTGCAGCAATCCCTACCATTCTTTCAGTTAAAATTCCCAAGTCTGTACTCCAATGGAGCAGAGTATGGGGGAAAAATCAGATTGTAGGGTGTATGTATACTTTATAGTGTTCTGCTGTAGGTGCTGACTCTGGGATTGGCTACCTATGGTGCATTGCCCCTGCCTAGTATGCCATTAACATCATTTAATGATCCTAGTTTAAGTTAAACAGGGGTCAAAACTAATTAATATGTCATTGGCTTTTAGATACACTCAGCTTTGTGGTGCACCATGCAAACATGTGCCCCATAGGTAAACAAAGCTTAGCAGTCAGTGCACACACCGCCCTGAAAGGACATGCTCAGCATAGCAGTGCTTTGTGCAAACACAGTGAAACACATGCCCCTTAACATAACAAAGCTTAGAAGTTAATGCACACACCCCCTGAAAGCACACACTCAGCACAGTGGCACACAGCGCAAACAGGCGCAGCTAAGCTGAAATAAGCTTAGAAGTTATTGGACACACCCTCCCCTGATGTCAGCTACCTTCTTTGCAAACACCAACATAGTTCTCTGCCTAAATGGGGGGATATGCAGACACAATTACCCCTTTATGCTATTCAGTAACTCCACCTCATTTTCACAAGGATCCATGCTCACAGCCTGGAAACTACATGCTTCAAAGCCCGACCACGTTAGCAACAGCACAAATGCACCATTGCAGATACTCCATATAGGGTCCTGTAATACATTTCTGTCACATAATATTGATTTTGTGTTATTCCATTTTTTTTTTTCATAAAGCATGCCATACCATGCAAACATGCCCAGATTATTAAAAAAATAAATTAAATTTAACTTATTTCCTTTAATTTTTCAGACACACAAAGGATAGTTTGCTCATATCTGTACATGGTATGCCATTTCTTGCCATCTATTTACATTTTTACAGCCCCTTTTGACTGTCTGCATTCCTGTACACAAATTTTTTCCATGCACACCACAGACACTGACACGGGGTTTGCAGAGCTGCATATCAGCTTGCTGGATCACTGTACCTGCCTCATTTGCATGAGATTCACCTGCTTATGAGGTGATTTGCATGCCACAGAACCTCACTTGTTGGCGCATGCATGCTCATCACCCAGCAGTGTTTACTGAATCTAAAACCTGCTTACTTTCATGTAAGCAACACGGCACAGTGCCTACACAGTAATAAAGACCATGTAGGCTTTATTAAATTCCCCCATAATCTGTCTAGCTGGAGTACAGAGGAACAGGATAAGGGGAAACTGGGGGGACACAAGTGTTGATGGAATGAAGAGTGGGCAGCACTGGAAGGGCAAAGACTCCTTTGTCTAGGGCTCTGTTTCACATAATGCCAACCCTGCCAATTTCAGTCAGGCATCTGAAGTGTATATTGTCAACAAAGTGGCTAGAAGGGATGGGTATTGAGGTAGTTTGTCAATGGAAGTGACATACATAAACTGTTGTTGACCCCAGGTAAACCATCATTAACCTAATATAATATAGCCCCATCCATTGTAGAAAGCCACACCCATTCATTTGCTTCCTGCAACCACACACCTTTATTTTGAACTTACCAGCTACAACTGAAGAGGGAGACGTTGTGCTACAGTATTACTTCTGGGAGATAGCTTACATATCCCAAGTACTAGCAGCATAATCAGAGTGGTGTTTCTGTATTGTGAGAGCTCTTACTATTTTGTGCCTGTGAATATGTACATGCAGTTGACTGCTAGTAGCACTGGGTTACAGAAGGTCCTGGTACTGCAGTTTAACAATTTCTTAGATAGGCAATAATCCTATAGATAAGACCATTGGCTGCTGTGTGATGGCAGTAATTTTATGCAGGTAAGTCTTACGGTAGTAAATCAGAAATAATTTCCTTGAAAACCACGTTGCTCAAAAATGCTCAACATAGATTTCAAAAATGTTTGCGCTTTGTGGGGAAGCAAACTTCTAACCATTAATGAAGTGGGCTTTTTCTTCTGCATCCCCAAACACAATATAATCAACTCCAAGGTTAGAGCACCACAGGGAAAGACAAAAACAGGACTAAAATCACAGAGACGTAGGCATATTAACCCACTTTTTCTCCAAGTGTCATACCATTAAGCCATTGACCATCATCATACCATTCTA
Source organism: Protopterus annectens (assembly GCF_019279795.1). Classification (NCBI taxonomy): domain Eukaryota; kingdom Metazoa; phylum Chordata; order Ceratodontiformes; family Protopteridae; genus Protopterus; species Protopterus annectens. Next base: position 465,088,595 of record NC_056736.1, read on the forward strand.
GAGATACCATGTGGGTATGCCTTCAGACTTAACTGAGAATAAGATCCTCAGTAAAAGCTAAGCACTTTGGCTGGAACTCATATAAAATAGTTGAATGTTGCTGTTTATAGCTAAACTAGCACAACATTTGATAGGAAAGTTCTTCCACCAGCTTAAGTACAGTCAATAACTTCCTTATTCTGTTATACTTGTTTTAATTTTCAAATTGGAGATGTACTGCATTTTCACTGTTGAGCACCTTGGCTTAATGTATTATGGATAATCAGGTAGTTCTATCCCCTGGAATGTCTAATGCACTGGGACTGAATAAGTCTCTCTAATCTCACTTATGAGTTAATCAAAAATGAATGACTATATCTGGTGCTTTCTGTGAGTTGATACATCCTATGGTGTAACAAAGTGAGCGAATAAGCTTGAAGGAGAAAAGTCTATCTACCCAGGCACTAAACATTAAAGTATATATAAAGAAATTCCTTGCTGAACTCAGTTCTTCAGTTTATTGTTTGTGATTCACAAGGATCACTTGAGTCTGAAGTCAGCATAATGAGTGTTAATTGACTATAAAGTGCTAAATTGTTGCTGGGCAGTTCTAATATACTTGTAAAACAGCAACAGAAATGTCAGACTGTGTGTGTGTGTTTGTGTTTGTGTTTGTGTGTGTGTGTGTGTGTGTGTGTGTGTGTGTGTGTGTGTGTGTGTGTGTGTGTGTGTGTGTGTGTGTGCTTGCCACTATTATTTTATATTTATCATTCCTATTATTATAGTGTACAGGTTACAATAATGTCATGAGAACAATAAACATGAAGGTCTATCTGTAGAAAAAGAAAAATGTTTTGAGTTGTCCTTAAAGCAGTACTGTACAGAATGAATGGCAAAATTACATTAAATATAGCATTCTGCACCATAGTTTAAAATGTCACACAAGCTTCTGATGGTAAAGCTGAAGAGCTTATCAAATTATTCCACAATGAGAAATAAATGTCATATTTTCATAGTGCCTTCAACCCAGTTTGCAGTTTTATAATACTAAATTATAACAACTTATATGTTGCTGTTTGTTATCAGTGACGACAAGTACCACACTTGCCATTTCTGGAGGAAGGTCTAAAGCCTGCTGATTCTTTTTTCCACTCCAGACAATTGGATTAGATTTCAAATTGCTGATAATGCAGTGCAGCATTGGGGAGGGGGGGGTGCTGCACTCCTGAGTGTATCGTCCTTCAAATGAGTTGTTAACCTGGGGTCCCACCTGCTTGAATTGGTGGTAGCTCAACTGTATGCAAAAGATCCCACAGCACCTGCTGAAAATAGTAGGGCAAGTTCCTCAGTGTTTTGTCCAAAGTTCCCCTAGTAGTACAAATACCACCACAGGTCTCCACTGAAAAGAGGCCACTAGCCTAGTCAGACTAACCCAGTCAAGAAAAATATAAATAAATACATTTTTTCATTCAGGTGTCATACATTTTGTCTGTGAACAGTGACTGCTTTATTTCCCCTGCTTCAGCAACCTTACTTATAAAGATATTGCTTTTGTTCGATCTTGGAGAAGTCTGTGTGTGCATATGTCTGTGTGCATGTATATGTGGGTGAGTATATAAGACAGATAGACAGATAGATAGATAGATAGATAGATAGATAGATAGATAGATAGATAGATAGATAGATAGATAGATAGATAGTCATTGTCATTTCTTTTATTTTCATTAAAGCAGAAAGTGCACATTTATTTACTTATTTATATTTTGCTGAGTTGTATAGTCCCACTAAACTGGTGGTCCCTTTTCAGAGACAATCTAAGTAGGTATTCTGTTTTAGGTGGCAAAACGGTGATGTAATGGCAATTGTTAGTGCAGCAGGTAGCATGTTTAGAGGTAGTGATAATTTGTGACCCAAAGTTTAAGTACTCAACATTTACTACAGATGGGTGTACAGAATGAAGGTGATTCCTTGCTTGAAGTGTTGCAGTCTAAAACTGTGGATAAAACTGTAACTACTAACAATATCGTGAAGGTGAGTGATTTTACCACACATCTTGATCTAACTCTTCTTTTGGGAGTTTCTTCACTCATGTATGATCAAACTCAAAGTTTGTGAGAGAAAAACAGTTTACATTGACTGCAATCAGCAATTTCTAACCACAGGAGGCGATATCAGATAATGCTTCAGGTCAGAGGTAATTTGTTAACGTATTGAAATGCTGCTTTATTTCTAGTAAAATGGAGCATTCTAAGTGACATTGCCTGATTTAGAATGTAAAGAGTGTGGCCCAATATGCCACATAAAAAGAAATGTGATAAAATCTGTACTAGATGTGAAGGGAAATATCATTTTGAGTCAGTTACCTAAGCAATAATAATAATAATAAGGATGATAAAATGTAAAAGAAAGTGATAACGTCTCCGAGCTTTATCTATTCCAGAGTCTACTATAAGCATCCAAGTCCCTGGTGCCCAAAGACCACTGTCTCACAATCAGGGACTTGGGCAACTTGTAGCTCGCATAGTCTGCTGCTCACGCTTAAACCTGACTACGTGTTCAGGCATGGTGTAGCAGCCATGTGGACAGAGTGGAACTACTGCATGTCATCTGAACACAGTAGGTGATTTAAACCTGCTATAACTGCACCCTGGTCAGTGAAGGGGATGCCATTTACGACCAGTTCAGCACACTTTTGTATGTTATCTTTAAGGTTTCAGACATAGGGGATTAGTTTACTGTTCAGTTTAATCAGTGAGCTTTTACCTTTATGAGAGCTGCTCTTCCTGATTTTGGCCATGATTTTTTTTTTCCTTGAGTTATATTCCCTGTTGAGGTAAGGATTCCACAAGTGAGCCTTATTTTTGGCATTTTGTTATGGCCTTATTTTTGATAGGTACATCAGCCTCTGTGCAGCTATTAACATGTTTGTACAGGTTTTCTGTGAATAAGTCTGCATAGGTACTCTAAAACTGAAAGAGAAAATTGTGACTGCAATATGTTGTCATTAAACAATGAAATGATCAGCCAACCACAGGACATAGTGAATGGGAATGAAATATTGTTACCAATAAACAATTAGGTGGTCAGATAGCTACAGAATATAGGGAATGAATCAATATTACTAATAAACAATGATGTGAACAACCATTCACAGGACATATTGAATGTGTTTGCAGAATAAGTATGTTCAGGTTTCATAATAAGCAAAGATGTGCCAGGGTGGTATGGAGTCCAGGGAGACCCTCTTGTATAACTACAGACATGATAACAGCGTCTAGGGTGCAAAGGACACAAAGACAGATATTACATATATAGGTACATACATGATAATAGCTGCTACAAGTAAACTAAAAATTAAAGTTCCATGGGGTCAGACTATGCACTTGATAGTTTCATCTATAAGATCAAGGAAACCTTGACTAAACCCCTATCAATTGAATTCAATTTTAATAAAATGGTAGCATGTGGACATAGCCTTGACCTATAGCCGCAGGCTATAATGGCACTAAGTGAAAGGATGCCACAGTTAGACAGTTTTAAATGCATAACTCTGGCCAGTATTCTATATAAAATCATAGGTAGTCAAAAGGAAGCTTATCAAAAATGGCAGAGGGATGTATTTCTGTTAGATATGAAATAGTAGGAATTTGTTATGGGGAACTATTGCCTTCTTAATCATGTGGTATTCTTTGAAGAGGTAGCATCAGCACTTGACAAATGGCTGGCAGTGCATGGTGCTTGTCCTAATATTCCTAAAGCATTAGAATTTAGAAATGAAAAACAAATGTCAGTTTATATGTAATTCAATAGTGGTTAAGCAAAAGGACAGACAAAGTCAAGGTGGGAATTATCTGTTTATCCCAGTACAGGTTGACAGTGGTGTCCTACATGGATCTCTCCTGAGAGCACTTCTTTTTGGACTTTTTTTCTCACACATAAAAGAGAGAAATGGACTATGCATAATCAAATATGCTGTTAATTGCAAACTGGGTAACACATTTTTTTTATTTTATCATTTTTGTCTCCATGCCTGCTGACCATCAAACTGTCCATCCAAAAAACTCAAGCCTGTTCATTCTCCCATCAATCTGGAAGAAGCCCCTGCACATAGGTGAATGCAAGTTGGAAGAAGCATTACAGAAGCAGCCATGTCAGAGTTTATGTCCTCAATCATATCCATCCATGGTAGTAGCAAGGGTACTTTCTATTAGGTTCAAACTCCACCCCTTGAAGCCTGGGATGGAGGCTTACATCACTGTGAGACCCTACTCTGTCCACCACATGCAAGTTAGAGCTCCTTCCCACTCACTAGTATGGGTTACCATCACCAGTTTGGTAAAGCAAGCCCACACCCCCATTTAACACCCTACAACTATGATACCCACAATCCTGTATTTGCATGTTGAAAAGCGACCAGCCAGACCACTACTTTTTCCATATATGGATCATTATCTGATGAGCAAATGTGGATATTAGTGAAACCCACTTTACTGAGCCAAAAAGCTTGCACCATGTAATATAAAGGTAAGCTTTCACAAGGCACTCAGTCCTGCCCTCCCCCACTTAGCCCTTCTAGTATACATACATATATATATATATATATATGTGTGTGTGTGTGTGCATATATATATATATATATATATATATATATATATATATATATATATATAAACTAACTCCAAGGACACACCACAGTGAAGAAACGGCCAGTACCCCAATCCCCTTTGTGTCATGATCCTGCATAATACAGGTCCTGTGCACTTACAGCTTTTAATGTTTTCTGGTTCGAGCTTTTTGGCTCTATAATGTGAGATTTGCTGATGTGAGCACCCCCTCATCTGATAGAAAACAACACCCATAGGCAAGTATATTTGCATCTGTGTGTGTGTGTGTGTGTGTGTGTGTGTGTGTGTGTGTGTGTGTGTGTGTGTGTGTGTGTGTGTGTGTGTGTGTGTGTGTGTTTGTATGTGTATGTGTATATATTTGTATATTTCTTACAAATCTATTCAATTCTGTTGAGCACGTACCCCTGCTTAGCTGAAACACTCAAAACTTCCTTGCTGGCAATACATGGGGACAGTGATGCAGTCACGACTGCCTGTGATACAACAAGGACAGTGGTCAGGACAGCCATGGGCTAATATGCAAGTGATTGCTAGAAGAATACCTCCACCAGGATCCCTGCAAATGACAACTTTCTTCAGCATGTGAACTCTGGCATCTCCTAGCTAACCACTCCCATTACCCAAACATATTTAAAGGTGAACCCACCTTAACCTGTATAAGCACTCATCCATCAACTAATAAAGATTTTTGGAGAAACAGCCTTTTTTCACCTTCTCCTCTGGACAAGAGGATTCACTATTCTACCTATCCCACTGGGACTTTTTCACGTAGTCCTAAACCAATACTGGTTTGGTTGAGGATAGACATCCAGGCAAGCAAACTAATGGGTTCTTCAAAATTTTTTATCATACATAACATTATATATAACTGCACGTAATAAGATTGTGCTGAAGTTTTCAGACAACTAGTAGTCACCTCCTGGGCTATGCAGTACTGACATTGCAGTGCAGCATAAAGGTGGTGTTGCACTCTTGAGTGAGTGGGTCTTTGGATAAGATAGTAAACCAAGGCCCCATCTGCCTGGGTTGGTGGTGGCTCAAGTGGATAAAAAAGATCCAAAGGCAGCTGCTGAAAAAGGTATGGGACTATCCCAGATCACCTAGCCAAATTTCTCCTAGTAGTATAAATAACACCTCACATCTCCCTGAAAAGAGGTCACTAGACTAGTAAGACTAACCCAGCCAACAAATAATAAATAAATAAATAAATAAATAATATTCAAGGAGGGTCCTGAAATTACTAGTTTGTGGATAGGAGTTCTTTATTTGTTTTTTCTTTTTTTTTTTGTTTTTTTTTAGTACATAAACTACACCTTACTACAAAAAATCATGGGGCTATGTTAATAAATAGTAACATTTTCAGATATATGTAAATGCAGACTTGGCTACATCTTTGCATTAATATGTTTGAGTGTGAAAAACACACAGAGAGTAGGCACAAGATGGTTAACCGGACATTTTTCCTTATGTACATAGCCATAGTGTGGTAGAATACATGTGCAGTGAACAATTGTAACAAATTACAAATAATTATATCTAATTAAAGTATTTTTTTCTATAGCTAGTAAATTCTTCTATGAGTCATGCTCACAAGACCTGTGCTGGACATGTTAGTTGATGTGACTTTGATTCCCAGTAGTGGACTGGGTGTCAACCACGCACCTCACAAATGCTCCCCATCATTACTTCATGACAACAGTTACCATTTTGTTTATGCATGCAGGCAAACTTCAAAAAGGTATTTTTGTTTTATTTAGAACAAAGGCAACTGAAAGCCATATTATACAAAAAATAACTAACAATGTCTGTGAGAGAGGCAAAGATAAGAAAAGGCCAAAGTGTGTGTGTGTGTGTGTTTGTGTGTGTGTGTGTGTGTGTGTGTGTGTGTGTGTGTGTGTGTGTGTGACTGTGACAATAGACTAATGACATTTCCAGGACTAGTTTCTTGTCTTGCTTCAAATAAGTGCCAATACAGGCTTTAGCTCCCCTGTGATCTTGAATTGGATACAAATGGTGACTAAAATGAATAAACCTCTTGCAGAAAGGACAAGGAAGTCCAAATGATGCATTACTGTTAGTGCCTGATATAATATGTGTGTGTTTTAATTATTCACTGAAAAAACTTCAGGAAGGATTTAAAATAGAATTGCTCCTACATCCCCAGATAAACGGTTGTCTATGCATAGATGCAAACATTGCTTAAAAGTAGTACTATGGCACCACCAAAATGTATACTGGTATTTCTTTTGGACTGTAAAATATTCTTCTGAATAGCTGCTTATGTTGCAAGGTAATCCGTTAAGTTGTACAACTCAAAGTTTTGTATGAAAAGTATTGCTTTTTGACAGCAAGGCAGAAATACTACCAGTAAATCAAATCTAAGCAGAGATCTGAATTCCTCTCATAGCGAGCATTCCCTTGTTTGAGCTGAAACCTAGAAAAAAAGAATGTGAAACTACCTTTTGAATACTTTCTGCTTCAATATCTTCATACCCATTCAGGAAGTATGCATGGAATTTTACAAGTATGTTCTTGGGAGGGACAGGCTTGCTTATGTGACACGTACTGGTAAGGCTTAATCGACATATTCTGTGAAATAGTAAACAAAACAACAAAATAAAACAAAATCTGTTTCCTGCCCTCTTTTTATTGTAATGTTTGCAGATAGGTTCATATTTTGGCCTGAAGCTTTTCAGGTGCAAAGCTGTGATTTTTCAGTGGCTGAGAAAATATTCATTGGTAAATATAGATACAAAGGACCACAATACCAGCTACTGAAAAGGGTCAAATATGACTGGTTCACAAATATTTGCCTGGAGGAGAACATTGCTACCAAAATAAATCCTGGGCTAGATTTGAACTGGGCATGGTTAACAAGGTCCAGGAGTTAAATGGGCAAAATGACTCAAATTCCATTAAAAATAAAGCTTAGTGCATCATTCTGATTGCAGATTTGTTTCTTTTTCATACATGGTTACTAATTGGTTTCCAAGGCTGCCATCTCAAGGGTGTCAGCTACAAATGGACTTGAACATGTAAGCATTCTGGAAAATGGATGATCCAGAATTATGTGATCATAGTTATACAGAAAATGTAGAGATACTCCAAGGTGTGCAGAAAAAGTGCAGAGAATATATATATATGTTTATGCTGCGTTCAGCATTTGGGTTGACACTGGTTGAGGCTATGAGAATAGATATTCTATAGGACTGTACAGGCTTCTAGAAGAAACATAAGGAGAAAAATGAAAGGAAAAGCTTAAAAAATTAAGACCTCAACGTATGCTTAGCTGGTTGGCTGGGTTGCATTATGTGCTGTGATTTAGGCAAGAAGACCAGGCATTAAGGCAGACAATAGGAATAAAAAAGTTAAAGCAGATGACAGGCATATTTCTCTGTGATGTACTCTACACAGGGGAACTGCAATTTGTAAAAACATGTTTGACATATCAATTTCTAAACTGAATTAGACTTTGGGCAAATATTTTTTTCACCACTGCCAAACTCTATAGGCAAGAAAGAGTGTCAGAAAAAAGTTGTGTTTTTGTGCAATACTGCATTACTCACAGTGATATGAGCAAAGATGCTTGGGAAAGTGAATATGACCTATAGGAGGTAACCAAATCTCCCATCAGTGTCTGCATCTAGAATTCCACAAGTGTAAT